>NC_056735.1:1946132480-1946139980 GCF_019279795.1 Protopterus annectens | reverse complement strand
ACAACAACAGCGAGACAGAACACACAACGTAAGCGCTTTCACGGGCTTTCCCGCTTCATCAGACGTATCAGAACAACAAATAAAGCAACTCACTTACATATATAAAATATTTAAAATACTTAATTGATCAATTTAGCAAGGGCATACAAACTTAAAGCGCCAATGCCTACTAAAATGTAAAGTAAATTTAAAACTCATGTCACGCTGAACGATAATCCTGTTTTAAATAATCAGATGTACATTTGGAATCAAGTCTTAATTTAAATATAATACCAAGGGGCCTTAGGGTCCTAAATATGCCAAGCTATGGAACTGTTTATGCTGAACTTTTGAGTAAATGGCAGAAAATCAACATTGAAACTAGTAAAGCTTATATGCGACTGCTTATTGATTTTTTTCAACCTTTGGAGAATGACTTGAAGGCTAATGTGACCAAACAACAAAGTGATTTGTTTGAGGTCTATGGTGATGGACCTACTGAATTATATTTGCATGAACTTGTTGAAAAAGTGCAAAGATATGAGACCAAGCTATTAGAGCAAAAGAAAAGGAAAATATCTAGAGATCTAGAAGATTTTGCCAAGCATAATGTTTTTATGTGGCCCAGAGATAGCAATAATGGTGACAACAATAGTGTAATACAACATCAAAGACAGCAGCAAGGTTATGCTTATAACAAACCAATGAGACCAGGTACATCCGTAGAGGTTGGTCAAAGTGATATGAATATCACAGGGCAACCTAACATTATGAAGCAAGGAATAGTCACAACTAATGGGGAAACTTCAGTTTTGACTCTGTCTCCCCACAATACAGATTCTGTTGTGTCTCAACAGTCAACCAATGATGAACATATTTCTCAGGAAAATCCTGATGTAAGGAGGAAGACATTCGTAAATAGTCCAATTGGGAATGACCCTTCGGTTTTTCCCTTTCCTATACGTACGGGCAGAAGGAAGTTTTCGGATGTAGACAACCAACGAGGACAGAAGAGGAAGGATGCACCGCAGCAGCAAGCACACACTATCAAGAAGATGTGGCTGCAAAAAACTTAATATGGAACATTTCGAAATACATTTTATCTGAAGCTGAGAGCCGCTTGTTGAACAAGGGGCTTGGGTTTATACCAACGAATAAAGTGGACATAAGTGATGCTATTATTTCAGTACGCATGTTTGCTAGAAACGTAGCATTGAAAATAATGTTAGGTTCTGAATCATGTGATGCTCCCACCTTAAAAAAGAAAAGTGAGTTTCAACCCCCTTACCCCCTAACATAGAAGTATTTGATAAGGCTGTTGAAAATGCATTTTACAATGACCAACATTTCAACTCAGCGTCATTCATATCAAATACCAATGAACAAGAGATTCAAGCACTATCTGACCTTAAGAACAATGAGAATATAGTGATCAAACCATCAGACAAGGGTGGACCTATTGTTATCATGGATGCCCCCTACTACTTTAACACCATGAATCATATGCTGGAATCAGATGCCTATGAGCATATCAATATGATAGAGGTAAATCAGACAATAGATAACATCAGCATGCTCTGTTAGAATGCCTTAATTTAAATATACTCACAAAAGATATGTTTAATTACTTTAGTGTTGAATATCCTGTAATTCCACAGATTCATGGCCTACCCAAAATACACAAACACCCTACTTGTCCTAAATTTAGGCCTATAGTAGCTGGTGCAGGGTGGGCCACAGAAGGTATTTCCTTATATTTGGATCAACAACTCAAGTACACCTTAGGAATGTATAAGCATATATTATTAGCTACTGAACATTTTTTGAAAGATTTGTTTATGTTCACACAAAGTTTAGGTAATGTATCTGATTTAATCTTTGTTACATTAGACGTAGAGTCACTCTTTACGAGCATTCCCAATGACATAGGTGTTAGTAAGTTAAGAGACTTGCTCATAACAGATGGTCAGATGGAAATAGTTAAAGCAGACTTCCTCTGTCTTCTATTAGAAACCGTACTGGAAAATAATATATTTCTTTTCAGTGATAGACTATTTAGACAGAAGAGAGGCGTAGCGATGGGCACTAGCTGTGCCAACGCTTACGCGAACCTTGTTATGGCATCATGGGAGAAAGAACACCTAATGAATCAACCACAAGTAGTATTTCATAGACGCTTTGTGGATGATCTTTTTATTTTGTGGGATGGTACTGAAGCATACCTTAAAAATTGTTTAGAATATATCAATTGCTCCAGCACATTTCTTAAGTTCAGTATGACTTTTTCTAGGAATTTGATTAACTTCTTGGATGTTACAATCAGTAAAATTAATGGTAATATAGTAACAAAGATTTTTCGTAAAGCATATCACTGTCCAGCTTTCTTACATCGCACTAGCATGCATAATCCCAGAGTGTTCAACAATATAGTGAAAGGACAAGCTCTTAGGTTGGCTAGACTTTGTAATGAAGACCATACACTAAGCATAGAACTCCAAAACCTTAAAAAGGATTTTCTAGCCAGGGGCTATGCAGATATGGAGGTTGAAAATATATGTAAACAGGTCATTAACAATAGGAGAACTATTGCCAAACCTTATTTTTCCAGTAGTGGTATTGACACCACAAGAAAACATAAGGATAATAACAAACCAGGTTTAGTTTTGCCCTACGGTACTAATTTTGATAGAATTAAAGGAGCTATAGACAGTTGCTGGGATATCTTATTAGTTGACGATAAAACTAAGGAATTGTTAGGCAATAAACCGAGGTTTATCTTTAGTAATAATAAAACACTGAAACAACAACTTTGTTATCGTAACAGAATAGGCAATTATATAGGATCATGTGAAGCCCCTAGGTTTATGGGTACTAGAAAATGTAATTGTTGTAAACAATGTACATACATAGATGAGTCCAGATTCTATAGACATCCTGAAACAAGACGCCTGTGGCAGCTGAGGGTTAATGGCTCCTGTAGTACCAAGAATCTTGTGTATGTGGCTTATTGTAAAATTTGCTATTGTTATCATATTGGTAAAACGAACCGGACACTTCGTGAGAGGATTAGAGATCACTATTATAGTATAGCCAGAAAGGAGGAATATAATGCTTTGTCTAAACATGTTATGAAATATGGTGAATCACACACATTCATGTTTCAAATTCTTCATATACAATATGTAAATCTTAGATTGGGCAACATTACGAATGACACTGAATATGCTGAGATAGCATGGATATTCAGGCTAGGCGCACATCGTGGCCTAGGCTTGAATGATTCCATTTCATTAAAGCCTGTCTTAAAGGCAAGGGCACTGAGGTAACTCCTTTTCACCTAATGTGTTGTTTAGTTAATTATTAAATATTTAAGGTTTACTAATTAATTATTTAGTTATTCACAGTAACTATATATTTATGTACATATATTTATTTTTTAAATTTACATATTTATATTTAAATTTATATTTATGTTTATTTTTTATACAGCAATCAGTCATTTCTATTGTTCATTTTTACTTTTATTTTTATTTTTATTATTCATTACTCATATATATATATAGGTTTTTATAGCGTGTCTATTCAGCTATTTATATGGATATTCATATTAAATAGTTAATGGTTGTACATAAAAATTTATTAATACGATTGTTTTTATTCATTTATTTATTTATTTATATATACATAATTTAATGTAGTTCTATATTTGTTCTGTATTTTTAAACGTATAATATATGAATAGCTAATCAATTTAGATCACTGCAGCACATTAAACAGTGCTATGAACTCTAAATATGTTAGATGTTATCACAGCATAGAAGTTACTGACAGTCCGTTTTTATTGTAGAATATTGAACAGTGTCATAAAATGTGAGATGCCTTTCTGGAATAGAATTAATTTATTAATGTTATATGTACATCTGATTATTTAAAACGGGATTATCGTTCAGCGTGACATGAGTTTTAAATTTACTTTACATTTTAGTAGGCATTGGCGCTTTACGTTTGTATGCCCTTGCTAAATTGATCAATTAAGTATTTTAAATATTTTATATATGTAAGTGAGTTGCTTTATTTGTTGTTCTGATACGTCTGATGAAGCGGGAAAGCCCGTGAAAGCACTTACGTTGTGTGTTCTGTCTCGCTGTTGTTGTATATTAAAGTCAGTAATTTTTACATCGTTTTGTGGATTTACTTGAAGCTGATAACCAGAGGACTTTCTTTTGAATTGTGGGTTATATGCTGCCTCTCGCTATTGGATTTTACATAATTTGTTCCTTGACTTGGGTTATTTGTGTGGTGATATATATATATATATACATATATATATAGATAGATATAGATAGATATACACACACAAATATATATATATAGACAGCACGATATGAATATACATGTATGCATACATATGCAGGTATATCTGTATATATTAATGTATATATATATATATATATATATATATATATATATATATATATATATATATATGTTACACTAAATATACACATGTATATACCTAGGATATGTTACAGCAGTTACGGGTAACATATGTTCAGTCCGGGCATACATTGGTGGGAGGCCCAATAAACAAGCATCTACCTCCCACCCCCCTCCCCAGCTAGGCCAGTGAGACATACAGACACGCAATAAAAGTAAATACACTACTGCTTCCCAGACCACCTGCAGGAAACTACCATTGGGAGAGATCTACAAAGTCTACAGTTTAAACATGGACAGCGATGTTCCTTGTGGGACACCAAAAATTTAGTTCTTGTAGTTAAGCCCTGTAAAGATTGCTGCCACCAGGATGTAGCTGTACGCGGACCAGTAGGTTGTGCAAGCCTAATAACACATGGGTGACACAACGTACGACATGTGTCCCAACATGGGGAGAGTGGGCAGTATGTAGGGGTGTGTTTATACCCCACCTGCGCCCACAGTAAGGATGAGTGCTGTAGATGAGTGGCAGGTAGGGGATCTATGGGTATGCGATCATGGGCCTAGGCGTGCAGGTATTGGCTGGCAGAGCCATATTATGACCGCCCTGTGGATGTAAGTAATATTCTGATGTGGGTATAGCAGATGCCCATACCTCCCAAACCTTAAGAGCACATCTACTGGATAGTACGTAAACCATTGGGGGAACACATAGGGACCATATCTTTAAACTGTTCCCAATTACAAGGGATGTCCATGATTACGAATCAGAATCTAACTCAGTCCCAACTAAACCATCCTAGAACTAGTGATATTAGGAGGAAAGTTGTCAGAATACATGTAATGAATAATGATAACATGTAAGAGTCATAAACAGCATGTACCTCAGACAATGTGTATGAATACATATGTGCTCTGGGTCCGTCAATGTGTCAGGTTAATAGCACCAAACATCTAAATCTGTCCCTGGGGTTGTTATGCAGTGTCCCTGATTCAGTGTTTATTGCTCCCCATTCGTATGAGAGGTCTGCTAGTGAGAGAAAGTGCATGTTCCGCTGACTACCTTAGAAAGATGATAGACTAATAGGGTTGGGGTTACCACCTGTCCACCTTTGTGAGGGACACTCCCCTTTGGGCAGTTGTGTCCTGCAAAATAATTGTAATTATGGCAAATGTCCTATGATTTAGGACAAAGATTTCCTATATTGTCTGTAGTAGTTGCATAAAACAATTATTTTGTATCTAAAACACCTAAATGTTGTAAGAAACAGTATAAGCAACTATAATGCTACAAGAATAACCTTTTATTTAGGCAAAACAGTGAAGTACTCTCCTTTGCACTGGCTGTGGGTATGTTTTGCCCTGCAAAATCTGACATCTCTACATAAAGATCCTATAGGGTTGTCACCTTTCAAATGCCCAAAGTGGGGCATGTTCTGTAGAAATATCAGACTTTCCAGGACAAAACATACCTACAGTCATGCATAGTACAGAATATTACATATGTGCACAAATAAAAGCTTATTCTAGTAACATTTAGGTTTATAGATTCATAGGTAGGTACTAGGCTATCGGCCCAAGGGCCTACGTAAGCATAACCAGCAAGGTACCATAGCATATGCCACCCAAGAAAGTTATTTTGCTATGCCACTGTCCAGCAGAGACACAGAAGTGATCCCCAGGGTGTATTTCCTATTTCCCATCCACTCATCAAGATTTTTCTTGAAGAGTGCTAATGAACTTTGCTTGACATAGATGGGTAGCTTGTTCCAGAGTATAGGGAGTCTCTGGGACAGGAATCTATCCCTCCAGTGTGTCCTGTTTATTGTGGTGACAAGGTTTAGGTCCCTAGAGCATGTAGCTTGGAGGGATTGGGATTTGTTTAGGTGTAGCATGTCCAACAGCTCTGGGTTTGACATAGCTTTATATGTTAGGCAGAGATCACGGAGTAGGCGATATGCTATGAAGTAAACCTGGAGTTTTTTGAGGCAGTCAGTGTAGGGCATTTGTTTGAGGACAGTAATCCTCTTTGTGAGGTACTTCTGTGGCCTTTCCAGCTGCTGCAGATGTCTTGTGAGGTACATTCCAAAAGGGGCGTTGTACTCTATAATCGGTCTAATGAGTGACGAGTAGAGTGGAACAATGACCTCTTTTTTCCTGGATAAGAACCCTTTTATGATGATGTGTGCCATGTAGAAGGACTTCCTGACTACTGTGGCAATGTGACTATGAAAGGAGAGACTTAAGCTTATGCTACTTCACATAACATATAGAAGTTTCGTATATAAAATAACTGTTTTATGCAACTATTAAAGAAACTTAGAATATAATATTGTCCTGTAATCAGGACATTTGCTATGTCTTGATTATTTTTGCAGGACACAATTGCCTAAAGAGGGACTGTCTCTTGCAAAGTGGAACAGGTGTTAACCCTGAAGTCCCACCTTGGCCAATTGTAAAGGTGGCAAACCTATAATAGGTATGTGGTAGCATGACTCGGCCGACAGATGTGGCTCCCAAAACCCAATTACTTGTCTGTATTGAAGAGTCTCAGTTCCCATGTATCAGCCAAATGGGAGCAGATTGTATGAGGAACACACAAATAATATGATTAATTCACTGGACAGGCTGCTATTTCCGTACAGGCTAATGCCATGCCGTCACCTAATGGGCAGCCATTCCCGATACTGTAGTCATGTAGTCCGATGTAATAGGCATCACAAGGTAATATCGTGGTCCTCGCTCCCACCCAGGGGTGTGAGTGATAGATGCAAGCACCAATGTCAGTGCATTTACAAGTGCAGGAGCGAGCGGGTGTAAGCATGTTTTGCTACCAGTATGAGATTATTGCACTGTTAAAGCAATGTAGAGGCTAACCGAGTGTAAGAAGCTGTAACCAGAGGTCAGCAGTACTTAACAATGTGCAAACCCATGCACACCCGCTCCCAACTGCTTTAATGTGCTTTACTCCCTCCGTATCCAATGGCCTTGTTCTGCCCTGCAACCAAATAAACATCCTCTGCAAGGGTCAGAACCAGGACCCTGCACACACAGCTAATGTGAATTAACAATACACCATGGCCC